>NC_092087.1:104436536-104476536 GCF_045679555.1 Salvelinus alpinus
ATTGTGCGGGCAATTGTGGCCTTGTTCAGCTGTTCTACATCCCCCACTGAGTACAGGAAGGCTCCACTAGCAAAAAAGCGCAAGGCCACACAAACCATTTGCTCCACACTCAGTGCATGGCTCCGTGCAGTGCGGTGCTTAATCCTGGGACCCAGTAGTCTGAGATACCTGATGCCATCTGCAGAAAACCTGTATCTTTCATATAGATGGTCATCAGGGAAGGCCAGTGGGTCCAACCGGTCCCTGAAGACCCTTTCTCGCCTGAAGGCTCTCCTCAGCACAAGTGCTTCTTCATCCACCACATCTCGCACGAATGGGCATGC
Source organism: Salvelinus alpinus (assembly GCF_045679555.1). NCBI lineage: Eukaryota > Metazoa > Chordata > Actinopteri > Salmoniformes > Salmonidae > Salvelinus > Salvelinus alpinus. The sequence goes on from NC_092087.1 coordinate 104,436,860, forward strand.
CATTGTCAGAGCAGAAAGGAACACAAATTCTGGGCCTTCATATAGGCTAGTGGCCACACCTGGTGCTGGGGGGGTGGTAGATGGTTGTTGTGCCTTATAACGATGACTTGGTTGTACTCATTGCTGGGAAAATAAAAAAAACCTTAGAAAGATGCCACCGTCCTGTGTGCTCACAATAAGAGCTCATATGTCATGGCTCACTTGACTTTACGAGAATATACCTAATTTTTATTTTGAGCTGTGTCATCTTCTTGGAGCTGGGGAGGAAAGAAAAATAATGATTAATACATTTGTGTTACAGTTAGACACAACAGGGCATTGAAGGCATATCTCACCTCCCTCTCAAGTTTTTTCATTCAAGGTCCAGTTTCCTAATTGTCCTCTTTTTCTATTTTCGGACTCCAGTGCAAGATTTTCCATCTTTTTCTTCTTGTACTGAATGTCTATGCTCTCCTGCCAGTTCTATTTGGCGCCGGAGGTGGTTGCCATACAACTTTCTGATAGCTTGTGAGCTCTGTGAACACAATACAATTAGCGCAGCTGGAATTTGGCAGGATGTGGTGTCCTTTTATTAATACGCACTATGTTGCCAGGCTGGTTTTCCCACTGTATAGCATCTGGGTCCTGTAAAAGAAATTAGATTTTTTGATGAGGACTCCTCACCATTGTAGAGTAAATAGTACTTTCACAGTCTTAACATGATACCTCATGCCTTCTGGAATCCAGAGAGATGGTCTCCTCCTCATCATCGTCTCCATCATGTGCTGTTGCTGCTGCACTGGGGCCTTCACCCTATCACATTTAATCGGATTCATATTGAAGCTAGTAGACAAGACATGCCAGGCCTACAGTATGCCTTTGATGGAGTACTCACTGGATCAGCATCGTCTGGTGCTTGTGCTGGTGGCTCTAACAGGAACACAGTGCTGCCAGACACTGCAAGGCAATAGGTAAACCAAAGTCAGACAGTCCAAATTGATTCAATATGAATGTGGTTGTATCCCATGTAGAGATGGAAGGACATACCTTGAATGAAGCGGGTGGCATCTTGGGAGGAACCTATGCTCGTCTCTTTCCCCCCAGGGATCCCCTCTAAGACGGGCCTGCCTTTATTTAGCTCCAAGGCCATGTCCTCTGCTGGGGTAAGGTCAGCCTTTGGTGACCCACCACCCGTGCCTTGTCTGTGGGTATTCTTTTTCACTGCTAAAACAGTACAGACAATGTGTGAGCAGGCACCTTCTGGGTACAATATATGCTTGTGCTTTGTTAAATATTAGTCAGGGACCATACCATTCTGCAGAATGTTCTTGTATTTGATTTTGACCTGCTGCGACCTCCCCGTTCGTCTCATGTTTAATCTACACACACACACACACACACACACACATTTAATGGAGTCACACTGCAAAAAATTACTTGGTATTTTTGTCTTGTTTTCAGTAAAAATATCAAAAAATTTATCATAGCTTTATACAGTGTGATGGAGTTACTTTACACAATTTCACTCATATCTGCAGTGCATTTCAATTAAAAATTTAACCGTTTCATAATTACAGTACAACTGCATTTTTGGAAGATGTGAATTAAATATTTGAATTGTAATTGTGATGTTTCAGCGGAGCGGTGAGTGTGTAATTGTGCACTACTTACGCATTCAGGCGGTCTGCAATACTTTGCCACGCTTTTTCTCTTTGCTTTATCACTGTGGCGGTGTTGCCTTTCTTCTTAATTATATCTTTTACCTCCTCGTATGCCTCCATGAGGATTTGTGCTTCCGACGGGGAAAAGTACGCGGCTCTAGTTGCCATGGTAAATCAGTTAATCTGTGATCTGTGGCGGGGTCTATTTGAGTGAGCCGTGAGCGCGCACCTATCCAGGATTGGTTTCACCTGGCTTAATGAATCCGTGTCTGCTCATCCTGGCTTGGTCTTTGTGCAACCAATTAAGCCTGGACGCACATGTTTTGGCTTCATTGAGCTCAGCTGAGTCATTTATCCCGGATGTCTTAATTCTACTTTTGTGCAACAGGCCCCAGGTGTAGATTAACAGTGTTTACAAATGCTATATACACGGAACAAAAATAAAAACGCAACACACAACAATCAAGGATTTTACACAGTTCATATAAAGGACATCAGTCAATTGAAATAAATTCCAGAAAACCAGTCAGTATCTGGTGTGACCACCATTTGCTTTATGCAGCGCGACACATCTCCTTCTCATAGAGTTGATCAGGCTGTTGATTGTGGCCTGTGGAATGTTGTCCCACTCCTCTTCAATGGCTTTGCGAAGTGGCTGGATATTGGTGGGAACTGGAACACGCTGTTGTACACGTCATGAAATGGGTTTCCATGGCCGAACACAAGCCGAAAATCCCCATGGCCAATACCAAGCGTCAGCTGGAGTGGTGTAAAAGCTCGCCGCCAATGGACTCTGGAGCAGTGGGAACGCTTCATCAATGATGACTCTGGCAGTCCAACGGATGAATCTGGGTTTGGCGGATGCCAAGAGAATGCTACCTGCCCGACTGCAGTGGCAACTATAACGTTTGGTGCAGGAGGAATAATGGTCCCTTAGTTCCATTGAAGGGCAATCTTAACGCTTCAACATACAATGACACGAGACGATTCTGTGCGTCAAACTTTGTGGCAACAGTTTGGGGAAAGCTCTTTCCTGTTTCATCATAACAAAGCAGGTCAGAAATGGTTTGTGGAGATTTCCTCAATACTATTCCTTTACTACATACAGGAAGTCAGGACTGGTGATGGTGACTGGTTTCCTCAATACTATTCCTTTACTACATACAGGAAGTCAGGACTGGTGACGGTGACTGGTTTCCTCAATACTATTCCTTTACTACATACAGGAAGTCAGGACTGGTGATGGTGACTGGTTTCCTCAATACTATTCCTTTACTACATACAGGAAGTCAGGACTGGTGACTGGTTTCCTCATATGAACTGTAACTCAGTCAAAGTTTTGAAGTTGTTGTGTTTATATTTTTGTTCAGTGTTCATGATAATAATATGAACTTGTCTTTCTATTGTCTTAATATTTCACTAAATGTTAGGTCCCACAGGCTGTCCCAGCACATAATGACATGACAGTGAATTCTGACCGTGTAAAAGGTTGTATTCTAGACCCATTTGAAGAGAAACTAGTTATTCATGTGTTTGAGAAGATTAAAGATTCTCTCAAAGGAACCTATTTCAATTTTAAGGGATCCCACATTTGTATTTAATATTGATCCCCATTAGTTCCTGCCAAGGCAGCAGCTACTCTTCCTGGGGTTTATTATGGATCTACATTAGCTGCTGCCAATGTAACAGCTACTCTTCCTGGGGTTTATTATGGATCTACATTAGCTGCTGCCAATGTAACAGCTACTCTTCCTGGGGTTCAGCAAAATTAAGGCAGTTGTACATTTAAAAAAAATGTACAATACATTCATAACAGATTTCACAACATATTAAGTGTGTACCCTCAGGCCTCTACTCTACTACCACATATCTACAACACTAAATCCATGTGTGTATATAGTGTGTATGTTATTGTGTGTTTGTATGCATGTGTCTAAGTTTGTGTTGCTTCACAGTCCTCGCTGTTCCATAAAGTGTATTTTTATCTGTTTTCTTTTTTTAAAATCAAATTTTACTGCTGGCATGAGTTAGTTGATGTGGAATAGAAAGAGGAAGCATTGAATCAAGCAGGGATTTGCCTGAACGAGTCCAATGGCGACGAGCTTTACACGACTCCAGCCTATGCTTGGCATTACGCAGGATGATCTTAGGCTTGTGTGCGGCTGCTCGGCCGTGGAAACACATTTCATGAAGCTCCCAACAAACAGTTCTTGTGCTGACGTTGCTTCCAGGCAGTTTGGAACTCGGTAGTGAGTGTTGCAACCGAGGACAGAGGATTTTGACGTATTACGTGCTTCAGCACTCGGCGGTCCTGTTCTGTGAGCTTGTGTGGCCCACCACTTTGCGGCTGAGCCGTTGTTGCTCCTAGACGTTTCCACTTCACACTAACAGCACTTACAGTTGACCGGGGAAGCTCTAGCAGGGTAGACATTTTGATCAACTGACTTGTTGGGAAAGGTGGCATCCTATGACGGTGCCACGTTGAAAGTCACTGAGCTCTTCGATACGGGCCATTCTACTGCCAATGCTGTCGCGCCTTCTTCGTGACTGTGTGTGGAACATTGTAAGTTCTTAGTCAGTAGGACACTGAGGAATTTTAATTGGAGCAAATCAGTTCCATTTGGCAGCTTCTTCCCATGAATCTCAGCGTGTTACCTAGCAACAGTGAGGAACTTGAAGCTCTCGACCTGCTCCACATGCCTTAAAACAAATCAATCCAATTGAAAGCTGAGTGATGACGAGACAGGCATTCATACACTGGACCAAAGATGTATGAAAGCTGAGTGATGACAGACAGGCATTCATACACTGGACCAAACATTTATGAAAGCTGAGTGATGACAGACAGGCATTCATACACTGGACCAAACATGTATGAAAGCTGAGAGATGACAGACAGGCATTCATACACTGGACCAAACATTTATGAAAGCTGAGTGATGACAGACAGGCATTGATACACTGGACCAAACATTTATGAAAGCTGAGTGATGGAGAGACAGGCATTGATACACTGGACCAAACATGTATGAAAGCTGAGTGATGACAGACAGGCATTGATACACTGGACCAAACATTTATGAAAGCTGAGTGATGACAGACAGGCATTCATACACTGGACCAAACATTTATGAATGTGTCTGCAACATTCTGTATGTCATAATATTACCTGGGTATACCTTTTATAAATAATTAATTAATTAAAGATGCACTCCAGCTATATTTGAACACTTCAGGGGTAAACATTTTTTTTTAAAGGTTTTGATCAAAACAGTGTTTTTTAGACACAGACTGCAAGGAGTTGGTGTGATGGTGCCCTCTGATGTCATTGGCCTAGAGAACAAAATATACCCCCTCCCCGACATACTCTATATTCAAACAGACTCACTCACTCCATGTTCAATTCATGTTTTTAAAATAAAATAACAATTTTGTATGAGTACACTTTTTAAAACTTGTTATGTGGCATAAACAAGAAAAACGTTAAATTCTGGGAGCACTGTGTGAATTTCCCTGTGATGTACTACCGTAAAACGTCAATTAACAGTCCAGGCTTCTATTTGCTTAAATCACTGAACACAACAGGCTCCTATTAGAGACAGGCTTCTATTTGAGCCTGGTGTCCATTTCCTTAATGTATGTATGTATGTATGTATGTATGTATGTATGTATGTATGTATGTATGTATGTATGTATGTATGTATGTCCATATGTATGTCCATATGTATGTCCATATGTATGTCCATATGTCTGTATGTTTGCATATACAGTTGAACTGTATATAGTACAGTTGAAATCGGAAGTTTACATACACTTAGGTTGGAGTCATTAAAGTTTTTCAACACCTCCACAAATTTCTTGTTAACAAACTAAAGTTTTGGCAAGTCAAGTAATTTTTCCTAACAATTGTTTACAGACAGATTATTTCACTTATAAATCCCTGTATCACAATTCCAGTGGGTCAGAAGTTAACATACACTAAGTTGACTGTGCCTTTAAACAGCTTCGAAAATTCCATAAAATTATGTCATGTGTTTAGAAGCTTCTGATAAGCTAATTGACATAATTTGAGTCAATTGGAGGTGTACCTGTGGATGTATTTCAAGGCCTACCTTCAAACTCAGTGCCTCTTTGCTTGACATCATGAGAAAATCAAAAGAAATCAGGCCAAAAAATTGTAGACCTCCACAAGTCTGGTTCATCCTTGGGAGCAATTGCCAAACGCCTGAAGGTACCACGTTAATCTATACAAACAATAGTACTCAAGTTAAACACCATAAGACCACGCAGCCGTCATACCGCTCAGGAAGGAGACGCGTTCTGTCTCCTAGAGATGAATGTACTTTGGTGCGGAAAGTGCAAATCAATCCCAGAACAACAGCAAAGTACCTAGTGAAGATGCTGGAGGAAACAGGTACAAAAGTATCTATATCCCCAGTAAAACGAGTCCTATATCAACATAACCTGAAAGGCCGCTCAGCAAGGAAGAAGCCACTGCTCCAAAACCGCCATAAAAAAGCCAGACTACGGTTTGAAACTGCACATGGGGGCAAAGATTGTACTTTTTGGAGAAATGTCCTCTGGTCTGATGAAACAAAAATAGATTTGTTTGGCCATAATGACCCTCGTTATGTTTGGAGGAAAAAAGGGGAGGTTTGCAAGCCGAAGAACACCATCCCAACCGTGAAGAACGGGAGTGGCAGCATCATGTTGTGGGGGTGCTTTGCTGCAGGAGGGACTGGTGCACTTCACAAAATAGATCGCATCATGAGGAAGGATAATTATGTGGATATATTGGAGCAACATCTCAAGGCATCAGTCAGGAAGTTTAAGCTTGGTCGCAAATGGATGTTCCAAATGGACAATGATCCCAAGCATACTTCCAAAGTTGTGGCAAAATGACTTAAGGAGAACAAAGTCAAGTTATTGGAGTGGCCATCACAAAGCCCTGACCTCAATCCTATAGAAAATTTGTGGGCAGAACTGAAAAATTGTGTGAAAGCAAGGAGGCCTATAAACCTGACTAAGTTACACCAGCGCTGTCAGGAGGAATGGGCCAAAATTCACCCAACTTATTGTGGAAGGCTCCCCGAAACGTTTGACCCAAGTTAAACAATTTAACAGCAATGCTACCAAATACTAATTGAGTGTATGTAAACTTCTGACCCACTGGGAATGTGATGAAAGAAATAAAAGCTGAAATAAAATCACTGTACTATTATTCTGACATTTCACATTCTTAAAATAAAGTGGTGATCCTAACTGACCTAAGACAGGGACTTTTTACTAGGATTAAATGTCAGGAAATGTGTGAAACTGAGTTTAAATGTATTTGGCTGAGGTGTATGTAAACTTCCAACTTCAACTGTGTGTGTGTTAATGTTCTAAACGCTGGGTAATGTTCTAAACGCTGGGTAATGTTCTAAACGTGTTCTAAACGTGTTCTAAATGTTGGGTAATGTTCTAAACGCTGGTTAATGTTCTAAACGTTGTATACACATACACCATCTTATTCTGATGAAGGAAAACGTGTCTTTTCCTCAAAATAAAGGCATATGCCTTTATATATATATGCCTTTATTTTTTGGGGGAAAAATACATTTTCCTTTAGCAGAATAATTATTCTCCTCTTTGACTGTGCATTTTTTGGCAGTTCTTACTTTCGACACCAGATGGCGATCAGCCAACTTCTAGGGGTCTGTACTCCCGATGTTCTTGACTGTTTTTGTGCTTGCCAGTAAGCGAGCAGTTCTCAGCTGTTAGCAGCTAATGGCTAGCAGTTTCTTACTGGTGATAAAAACAAATGATTGTTTATCTAATGTAACAAATCAAACATTAAAACCTAGTAAACAATGCATGGTAATTCATGGTAATTCATGGTAACCTCATTAACAATTCCTTTAGACCCAGCGTTTATTTGAAACAAGTGTTTATTTGCTGAAACGTGTGCCGTTGCCCGGCTATTAAAAGGGACAGACAGCTATTTGAGACTCTGCATTTACATGTTGATGGTATATCTCTTTTCACATTAGGATTCTTTCATGATTTTTCAGTTGCTGAAACCAAGTAAATTTTTCTCCCCAGAGGGAGCAGTGTGTCTTTGCTCATGCACTTTCAGGCTCCTTAAATTCTTAAAACTCTTTTCACAATGCGAACAGTGGAAAGGCTTCTCTACAGAGTGTGTTAGCTCATGTTTTTTCAGGTATGTTGACATGGTAAAACTCTTTACACACTGGGAGCAATGATAAGATTTTTCTTCTGCGTGTGTCCTCTCATGATGTTTCAGGTGCCACGATTGGGTAAAACTTTTTTTACACTGATAACAGTGGTAGGGTTTCACTCCTGAGTGTATTCTTTTATGTTTTTTCAGGGAATTCGATGAAGTAAAACTCTTTCCACACTTCGAGCAATGATAGGGTTTCTCCACTGAGTGTGTTCTCTCATGTTGTTTCAGGGGCCCTAATGAGAAAAATGTCTTTCCACACTGTGAGCAGTTGAAAGGCTTCTCTACAGAGTGCGTTAGCTCATGTTTTGTCAGGGAATCTGATGAGAAAAATGTTTTTCCACACTGGGAGCAGAGGTAAGGCTTATATAGAGAGTGTATTAGCTCATGATTTTTCAGGTTTCTCAGCAGGGTAAATCTCTTCCCACACTGGGAGCAGAGGTAAGGCTTATCTGCAGTGTGTGTTCTCTTATGTTTTTTCAGTTGCTCCAACTGGGAAAATATCTTTCCACACTGAGAGCAGTGGTAAGGCTTCTCCCCGGTGTGCGTTTTCTCATGTACTTTCAAGCTCCCTAACCAGCTAAAACTCTTTCCACATTGTGTGCAGTGGTAAGGCTTCTCTGTGTGTGCCCTCTCATGCACTGTCAGGTTCCATAGCTGGGTAAAACTATTTCCACACTGAGAGCATTGGTGAGGCTTTGCTCCTGTGTGTATTATTTCATGTCGTTTCAGCATATTTAACTGGGTAAAACTCTTTTCACACTGGGAACAGCGGTAAGGCTTTTCTCCTGTATGTATTCTCTCATGCGCTTTCAGATGCGATAACTGGATAAATTTCTTTCCACACTGGGAGCAGTGGTGTCGTCTCGCTGGTTTGGGCGTCTCTGGATCTGGTTCCCCTGAAGGATTCTTCCCGCTGTCAGAGTGACAGTCTGATCTTTCTCCTGCCAAAGACAGACCAACTATTTGATTAAACAGAGACCTGAATGAAACAGGCAAAGGATAAAAAGGATTTTCTATGACTAGATCCCTCAATCTCAACCCAGAGATGCTGGAGGGGCGTGAAAACAGCCTTTACAACTGTCCCCTGCTCCAAAGCTAAAGACTATTGACAGAGAATCTAAACAGTTTGTATTGTATGACTTTGCAATTGAAAAGGGAGGAGCTGTGATCTCTGACCTATCTAATATGTATGGCCCTGAATCACCTAATCCAGACATTAAAACGGAATTCAACAATATTCAGAATCAACTAAACATATTGAAGTTAGTAGAACCTGAATGAATTGGCCCAAGATAATCAACTGAACGTATTGAAGTTAGTAGAACATGAATGAATTGGCCCAAGATAATCAACTGAACGTATTGAAGTTAGTAGAACATTAATGAATTGGCCCAAGTTAATCAACTAAATGTATTGAAGTTAGGAGTTAATCATAAGACAGGAACAAAATGCATCAGTGAATAGACCGTCTGAACAAGGCAGTTAATCCACAGTTCCTCTGTAGGTCGTCATCGTAAATAACAATTTGTTTCTTAACTGACTTGCCTAGTTAATTAAAGGTTACATTTAAAAAATAGAATGGACCTGCCACTTTCTGAACCGACAGTGGAATGCCTCTGTCCCTGTGTGTAGCCGTCAGCGATGATGTTAATATAACCTAAGATAACCTGGTAGAGATGGGAAGGCTTTCCCAAAAAACATTCTCAATTAAAAAGTTAACTACAAAGTAGCCTACGCCTACGCCTACCTGGCAGAGTGATATCGTGATTATGTGCGTCAATCCAGTGGCCATTTTGTTTAGCAAATTCTGCAATCACATGATCGCTACAGAAACGTCGCTAGTCAAACAACAACAGAGCGGGAAACGCTAAACTAAAAACGCCACCGACCCATCACCCATCACAGGCCTGTTGCTGATATCGTTCATTACCATAAGTAGCCTACACTAGGAGAAATGTGAAGATTGGAAACTAAATAAGTGTGGGTGATTTGTTAATGGGATAATAGATGGTTACAACCATCAAACTAGTAGTAGTAGTTCAAAGGACAATAAACCACATTGGTTCATGTTCTAAACGTGTTCTAAACGTGTTCTAAACGTTGGTTCATGTTCTAAACGTGTTCTAAACGTGTTCTAAACGTTGGTTCATGTTCTAAACATGTTCTAAACGTTGGTACATGTTCTAAACGTGTTCTAAACGTTGGTTCTATGTTGAACGTGTTTGAACCGTTGGTTCATATTCTAAACGTGTTCTAAACGTGTTCTAAATGTTGTTTTATGTTCTAAACATGTTCTTAAGGGTTGTAATATGTTGAAACGTGTTCTAAACGTGTTCTAAACATGAATATGTTCTAAAACATGTTCTAAACGTTGGTTCATGTTCTAAACGTGTCTGAAATGTTGCATGTTTAATGTGTCTCGAAATGTTGGTACATGTTCTAAAATGTGTTCTAACGTTGGTTCATGTTCTAAACGTGTTCTAAACGTTGGTTCATGTTCTAAACGTGTTCTAAACGTTGGTACATGTTCTAAACGTGTTCTAAACGTTGGTTCATGTTCTAAACGTGTTCTAAACGTTGGTTCATGTTCTAAACGTGTTCTAAACGTTGGTACATGTTCTAAACGTGTTCTAAACGTGTTCTAAACGTTGGTCCATGTTCTAAACGTGTTCTAAACGTTGGTTCATGTTCTAAACGTGTTCTAAACGTTGGTTCATGTAAACGTGTTCTAAACGTTGGTTCATGTTCTAAACGTGTTCTAAACGTTGGTTCATGTTCTAAACGTGTTCTAAACGTTGGTTCATGTTCTAAACGTTGGTTCATGTTCTAAACGTGTTCTAAACGTTGGTTCATGTTCTAAACGTGTTGTGCGTTGGTACATGTTCTAAACGGTGTTTAGCGTTGGTTCATGTTCTAAACGGGTCTGAAATGTTGGTTCATGTTCTAAATGTGTTCTAAACGTTGGTTCATGTTTGAAACGTGTTCTAAACGTTGGTTCATGTTCTAAACGTTGTTGGTTCATGTTCTAAACGTGTTCTAAACGTTGGTTCATGTTCTAAACGTGTTCTAAACGTTGGTTCATGTTCTAAACGTGTTCTAAACGTTGGTTCATGTTCTAAACGTGTTCTAAACGTTGGTTCATGTTGTAAACGTGTTCTAAACGTTGGTTCATGTTCTAAACGTGTTCTAAACGTTGGTTCATGTTCTAAACGTGTTCTAAACGTTGGTTCATGTTCTAAACGTGTTCTAAACGTTGGTTCATGTTCTAAACGTGTTCTAAACGTTGGGTAATGTTCTAAACGTTGGTTCATGTTCTAAACGTGTTCTAAACGTTGGGTAATGTTCTAAACGTTGGTTCATGTTCTAAACGTTGGGTAATGTTCTAAACGTTGAGTAATGTTCTAAACGTGTTCTAAACGTATCCTTCTATCAGTTCATTACGGCATCAGTTCAGGTCCTTTATGGTGATATGGATGTTTGTCCTCATCACCCAGGTCTCTTCCTGGTGGGCACTTGCATTTAAAGGGTAACTACACCCAAAAATCTAAATTTCTTACATTTTCCCAGACCTCAAAAGTGGTCTCCTGATGCAGTTTAACCATTGTTGTGGACTTAGAACATCCGATGTTGGTTATCTATTTATTTTTTTAAAGTGTGATTTTGCAAATGAAAACCTGAAAAAAATTGGTTAAAACAGAAAACTGGAAAACAAAATGGAGAAAACAGAATTTGGAGGGAAAAAACGAAACCGAATCAGGCAAAAAATAAAACAGATTTAATAGGACCCTAAACATATCACACGTTAACAAATGTTGAGCAGCAATCAAAAGATGTGGAAGCTGGGTCAGACAACATTAGAGGTCTCCTACTAAATGGTTACCATAACAACCTGGGTCAGACAACATTAGAGGTCTCCTACTAAATGGTTACCATAACAACCTGGGTCAGACAACATTAGAGGTCTCCTACTAAATGGTTACCATAACAACCTGGGTCAGACAACATTAGAGGTCTCCTACTAAATGGTTACCATAACAACCTGGGTCAGACAACATTAGAGGTCTCCTACTAAATGGTTACCATAACAACCTGGGTCAGACAACATTAGAGGTCTCCTACTGAAATGGTTACCATAACAACCTGGGTCAGACAACATTAGAGGTCTCCTACTAAATGGTTACCATAACAACCTGGGGTCAGACAACATTACAGGTCTCAACTACTAAATGGTTACCATAACAACCTGGGTCAGACAACATTAGTGGTCTCCTACTAAATGGTTACCATAACAACCTGGGTCAGACAACATTAGAGGTCTCCTACTAAATGGTTACCATAACAACCTGGGTCAGACAACATTAGAGGTCTCCTACTAAATGGTTACCATAACAACCTGGGTCAGACAACATTAGTGGTCTCCTACTAAATGGTTACCATAACAACCTGGGTCAGACAAAGATTACAGGTCTCCTACTAAATGGTTACCATAACAACCTGGGTCAGACAACATTAGAGGTCTCCTACTAAATGGTTACCATAACAACCTGGGTCAGACAACATTAGAGGTCTCCTACTAAATGGTTACCATAACAAACTGGGCCAGACAACATTAGTGGTCTCCTACTAAATGGTTACCATAACAACCTGGGCCAGACAACATTAAAGGTCTCCTACTAAATGGTTACCATAACAACCTGGGCCAGACAACATTAGAGGTCTCCTACAGTATAATCCCCTACCCTCCAGGTATAGACCAGTATAACCCCCTACCCTCCAGGTATAGACCAGTATAATCCCCTACCCTCCAGGTATAGACCAGTATAATCCGCTACCCTCCAGGTATAGACCAGTATAATCCCCTACCCTCCAGGTATAGACCAGTATAATCCCCTACCCTCCAGGTATAGACCAGTATAATCCCCTACCCTCCAGGTATAGACCAGTATAATCCCATACCCTCCAGGTAAAGACCAGTATAATCCCCTACCCTCCAGGTATAGACCAGTATAATCCCCTACCCTCCAGGTATAGACCAGTATAACCCCCTACCCTCCAAGGTACAGACCAGTATAATCCCCTACCCTCCAGGTATAGACCAGTATAATCCCCTACCCTCCAGGTATAGACCAGTATAATCCCCTACCCTCCTCAGGTATAGTACCATAGTATAATGCCCTACCCTCCAGGTATAGACCAGTATAATCCCCTACCCTCCAGGTATAGACCAGTATAACCCCCTACCCTCCAGGTATAGACCAGTATAATCCCCTACCCTCCTAGACCAGTATAATCCCCTACCCTCCAGGTATAGACCAGTATAACCCCCTACCCTCCAGGTATAGACCAGTATAACCCCCTACCCTCCAGGCAGTCGACCAGTACAACCCCCTACCCTCCAGGTATAGACCAGTATAATCCCCTACCCTCCAGGTATAGACCAGTATAATCCCATACCCTCCAGGTATAGACCAGTATAATCCCCTACCCTCCAGGTATAGACCAGTATAATCCCCTACCCTCCAGGTATAGACCAGTATAATCCCCTACCCTCCTAGACCAGTATAATCCCCTACCCTCCAGGTATAGACCAGTATAATCCCCTACCCTCCAGGTATAGACCAGTATAATCCCCTACCCTCCAGGTATAGACCAGTATAACCCCCTACCCTCCAGGTATAGACCAGTATAATCCCCTACCCTCCAGGTATAGACCAGTATAATCCGCTACCCTCCAGGTATAGACCAGTATAATCCCCTACCCTCCAGGTATAGACCCAGATAACCCCACTCTTCAGGTATAGACCAGTATAATCCGCTACCCTCCAGGTATAGACCAGTATAACCCCCTACCCTCCAGGTATAGACCAGTAGGACCGTGATCCTCCAGGTATAGACCAAGCATACACCTGGCACTCTGAGACCACACACACCCCACCCTCAGGCATAGAACCAACAAACCGCACCTTGAGATATATGTAACACACCCTCACCTTCAGGTATATACTATACTTTACCTATACTTTACCTATACAAACCTGCACAAACCTACACAAACCTAAAACAAACCTCCAGCATATAGACCAGTATAATCCCCTACCCTCCAGGTATAGACCAGTATAATCCCCTACCCTCCAGGTATAGACCAGTATAATCCCCTACCCTCCAGGTATAGACCAGTATAATCCCCTACCCTCCAGGTATAGACCAGTATAACCACCTACCCTCCAGGTATAGACCAGTATAATCCCCTACCCTCCAGGTATAGACCAGTATAACCACCTACCCTCCAGGTATAGACCAGTATAATCCCCTACCCTCCAGGTATAGACCAGTATAATCCCCTACCCTCCAGGTATAGACCAGTATAATCCCCTACCCTCCAGGTATAGACCAGTATAATCCCCTACCCTCCTAGACCAGTATAATCCCCTACCCTCCAGGTATAGACCAGTATAACCCCCTACCCTCCAGGTATAGACCAGTATAACCCCCTACCCTCCAGGTATAGACCAGTATAACCCCCTACCCTCCAGGTATAGACCAGTATAATCCCCTACCCTCCAGGTATAGACCAGTATAATCCCATACCCTCCAGGTATAGACCAGTATAATCCCCTACCCTCCAGGTATAGACCAGTATAATCCCCTACCCTCCAGGCAAGACCAGTATAATCCCCTACCCTCCTAGACCAGTATAATCCCCTACCCTCCAGGTATAGACCAGTATAATCCCCTACCCTCCAGGTATAGACCAGTATAATCCCCTACCCTCCAGGTATAGACCAGTATAACCCCCTACCCTCCAGGTATAGACCAGTATAATCCCCTACCCTCCAGGTATAGACCAGTATAATCCGCTACCCTCCAGGTATAGACCAGTATAATCCCCTACCCTCCAGGTATAGACCAGTATAACCCCCTACCCTCCAGGTATAGACCAGTATAATCCGCTACCCTCCAGGTATAGACCAGTATAACCCCCTACCCTCCAGGTATAGACCAGTATAATCCGCTACCCTCCAGGTATAGACCAGTATAATCCCCTACCCTCCTAGACCAGTATAATCCCCTACCCTCCAGGTATAGACCAGTATAATCCCCTACCCTCCAGGTATAGACCAGTATAACCCCCTACCCTCCAGGCAGTACCAGTATAATCCCCTACCCTCCAGGTATAGACCAGTATAATCCTAATCCTCCAGGTATAGACCAGTATAATCCCCTACCCTCCAGGTATAGACCAGTATAACCACCTACCCTCCAGGTATAGACCAGTATAATCCCCTACCCTCCAGGTATAGACCAGTATAATCCCCTACCCTCCAGGTATAGACCAGTATAATCCCCTACCCTCCAGGTATAGACCAGTATAATCCCCTACCCTCCAGGTATAGACCAGTATAATCCCCTACCCTCCAGGTATAGACCAGTATAATCCCCTACCCTCCAGGTATAGACCAGTATAACCACCTACCCTCCAGGTATAGACCAGTATAATCCCCTACCCTCCAGGTATAGACCAGTATAACCACCTACCCTCCAGGTATAGACCAGTATAATCCCCTACCCTCCAGGTATAGACCAGTATAATCCCCTACCCTCCAGGTATAGACCAGTATAATCCCCTACCCTCCAGGTATAGACCAGTATAATCCCCTACCCTCCAGGTATAGACCAGTATAACCACCTACCCTCCAGGTATAGACCAGTATAATCCCCTACCCTCCAGGTATAGACCAGTATAATCCGCTACCCTCCAGGTATAGACCAGTATAATCCCCTACCCTCCAGGTATAGACCAGTATAATCCCCTACCCTCCAGGTATAGACCATGTATTAGACCTAATGGGTAAATATACTAGTCAGTATAGGATACATGTATTAGACCTAGTGGATATATATACTAGTCAGTATAGGATACATGTATTAGACCTAATGGGTAAATATAGACTAGTCAGTATAGGATACATGTATTAGACCTAATGGGTAAATATACTAGTCAGTATAGGATACATGTATTAGACCTAATGGGTAAATAGACTAGTCAGTATAGGATACATGTATTAGACCTAATATTAGGTACTGCCGGTGCATGATATGGGGAGGGAAACTTACCCCAATGCCAAGATTGACATAATGCTAGTTTGAAAAACGGCCCTTTTGGTCCTCATACTAGCCAGCGAGAGCCACAGCTGCCATCTCATCCCTGCGTTGTGATATGTTTTTTCTGACCCATATCTCACGCCATCTCCATGGTGCCTTAACGTAATCATGATTGCGTTCCCAACCCCGGTGCAGCTCAGTGTAAAGAAGCTTAACGGTAGGGTCGGAATCTTCCGGCAAGGTCGGGCGTTCTATCCACGTCTCTGTCTATGAATTTGACAGGTTGGGCCTTGTATCCACGTCTCTGTCTATGAATTTGACAGGTCGGGCCTTGTATCCACGTCTCTGTCTATGAATTTGACAGGTCGGGCCTTGTAACCACGTCTCTGTCTATGAATTTGACAGGTCGGGCCTTGTATCCACGTCTCTGTCTATGAATTTGACAGGTCGGGCCTTGTAACCACGTCTCTGTCTATGAATTTGACAGGTCGGGCCTTGTATCCACGTCTCTGTCTATGAATTTGACAGGTCGGGCCTTGTAACCACGTCTCTGTCTATGAATTTGACAGGTCGGGCCTTGTAACCACGTCTCTGTCTATGAATTTGACAGGTCGGGCCTTGTATCCACGTCTCTGTCTATGAATTTGACAGGTCGGGCCTTGTATCCATATCTGTCTATAAATCTGTCTATAAATCTATATCTCTGGTTACATTTCTCCATCCACATCCCTTAGCTTTATACCAGTTTTGACAATCTTTTTAGTCTAAAAAAGTCTTTAAAATTTGGTGTTTACATTTTTTTTGCAGTAAAACTTATATTTTGGGTTCTGATAGGGTAAGACAGTTATTTCTCCAAGAAATGAAAATGACCAGACCTCTATATCATTAATTTAAAATCCCCAAAATGCATGTACCAATGGCAGACTGCACCTTTAACAATTTATACAGTTCTGGGGTGCGTTCAGTTTGTGTCAACGTTTGCTACATGGTGTTACGGTTTTGTGGTGAGGTGTGGCCTGATTAGATGAATATGAGTGTGACCATTTGAAATGGCAAAATGTATATATTTATTTAACCTTTATTCAACTAGGCAAGTCATTAAGAATACATTCTGATTTACAATAATGGCCTACATTTGCCATTCAGTACTGTGCCATTTCCGTTGAATTAAACGTTGAACACTGTTCTCTCGTACTGAACCCCGTGAAAACATATTTAAGTGTAGAACTTTAGTTGAAGGCCTGTTTTTAAAACAGTACTCACTGGTGTTCAGCTCTTCAGTCTCTTCCTCCTCCTCCTCTCCTTCCTCCTCTTTCACTCCCAAAACGTCTTCCTCCTCCTCTTTTATTGAGATAGCCTCCTCTTCCTCTCTAAAATGGTCTTCCTCTTCCTTCACTGTAACAGCCTCCTCTTCCTCTTTCACTCTAAAATGGTCTTCTTCTTCTTTCACTGTAACATCCTCCTCTTCTTCTTTCACCACAATGTTCAGTCCCATAGCTTCTTCCTCCGTGCAGCAGACCTCCTCTTCTTTAGCAGGGACCAGGGGGGAGTAGCTTTGCGAGCTCATCGTCAGGGATGTTAGCTAACTGGCTAGTTAGCATGAGTGACAAGCCTGTTATGCCCACTATCAAAATTTAGCAAGAAAACTACGTTTAAATCAACAAGTAGATACGTTAAACAGAAATAGGTTTAAAACACTGAGATAGATGCATGTAGCTACACACACAAAAAAATCTTAAGACCTTCAATATTTCTGTTTTATGTCGGCTAGCAAGCTACTGAGACGGTTGAATAAGTAGCCATGTCGTTGTTGAAGAAGCGTCCTGTCCACTAGATTATACGTCAAGCAAGAATCATCACCTGAAATACTCACATTCGCCACCTACTGACTGGAGTTGGTAACGCAGTTTTAAACAATTTCATAACAAATCATTCCAAATGATCAAACCTGTGTTCTCTTTTGTTACAGCCTATACCGACTCTGCACAAACTACACATGAATATGAATGTAGAGGTAAGCGCCAGAATGTAGGAAACACTTCCGTTCTTGATGGTTCTGTTATGGTGTGGGGTGCATTTTTTAAAACTTAGGTCCAATCAACTCCTTAGAAGGTAAACACCAATAAATACACTCAACCAGTTATCTATAACATACTGTATGTAATATATTACCTTTATAAACGTTTGGTCCAGTGTATCTATAACATACTGTATGTAATATAATATTACCTTTATAAACGTTTGGTCCAGTGTATCTATAACATACTGTATGTAATATATTACCTTTATAAACGTTTGGTCCAGTGTATCTATAACATACTGTATGTAATATAATATTACCTTTATAAACGTTTGGTCCAGTGTATCTATAACATACTGTATGTAATATAATATTACCTTTATAAACGTTTGGTCCAGTGTACCTATAACATACTTTATGTAATATAATATTACCTTTATAAACGTTTGGTCCAGTGTATCTATAACATACTGTATGTAATATAATATTACCTTTATAAACGTTTGGTCCAGTGTATCTATAACATACTGTATGTAATATAATATTACCTAGGCCCTACCTTTATAAACGTTTGGTCCAGTATATCTATAGCATACTGTATGTAATATAATATTACCTTTATAAACGTTTGGTCCAGTGTATCTATAACATACTGTATGTAATATAATATTACCTTTATAAACGTTTGGTCCAGTGTATCTATAACATACTGTATGTAATATAATATTACCTTTATAAACGTTTGGTCCAGTGTATCTATAACATACTGTATGTAATATAATATTACCTTTATAAACGTTTGGTCCAGTGTATCTATAACATACTGTATGTAATATAATATTACCTTTATAAACGTTTGGTCCAGTGTATCTATAACATACTGTATGTAATATAATATTACCTTTATAAACGTTTGGTCCAGTATATCTATAGCATACTGTATGTAATATAATATTACCTTTATAAACGTTTGGTCCAGTATATCTATAGCATACTGTATGTAATATAATATTACCTTTATAAACGTTTGGTCCAGTCTATCTATAACATACTGTATGTAATATAATATTACCTTTATAAACGTTTGGTCCAGTGTATCTATAACATACTGTATGTAATATAATATTACCTTTATAAACGTTTGGTCCAGTGTATCTATAACATACTGTATGTAATATAATATTACCTTTATAAACGTTTGGTCCAGTATACCTATAACATACTGTATGTAATATAATATTACCTTTATAAAGAAATAATTAAAGGCACACTCCAGCTATATTTGAACACTTAAGGGTAAAAATATATATTTTGATCAAAATAGGTGTTTTTTTTAGACAAAACTTAAGATAAACTGACACTTTATTTAAACTAACACAAATCAAACTAAATTACTCACACCATGTTCAATTCATGTTTTAAAATGAACAAAAGCATACAGATTGTGTTTTTGAGAACACTTTGTACAATTTGATTTAATGTGGCATAAACACAAACCCGTTCTCAGTCACAGATATCAGCCAATGGGAGCATTGTGTGTGTTCTCAGTCACAGATATCAGCCAATGGGAGCATTGTGTGTGTTCTCAGTCACAGATATCAGCCAATGGGAGCACTTTGTGTGTGTTCTCAGTCACAGATATCAGCCAATGTGAGCACTTTGTGTGTGTTCTCAGTCACAGATATCAGCCAATGTGAGCACTTTGTGTGCTTCTCAGTCACAGATATCAGCCAATGTGAGCACTTTGTGTGTGTTCTCAGTCACAGATATCAGCCAATGTGAGCACTTTGTGTGTGTTCTCAGTCACAGATATCAGCCAATGTGAGCACTTTGTGTGTGTTCTCAGTCACAGATATCAGCCAATGTGAGCACTTTGTGTGTGTTCTCAGTCACAGATATCAGCCAATGTGAGCACTTTGTGTGTGTTCTCAGTCACAGATATCAGCCAATGGGAGCATTGTGTGTGTTCTCAGTCACAGATATCAGCCAATGTGAGCACTTTGTGTGTGTTCTCAGTCACAGATATCAGCCAATGGGAGCATTGTGTGTGTTTCCTGATAAACGTCCATGTGATGTGGCTTCAAACAATGTCCCAACATTGTAAACAATAACACCTTCTTTTAAAGAACGTCCAGGTAATGGTTTCCAGTATGCATAGACAGGTTCCAGTTGATATGGATGGTAAAAAGGTACAAGCATTTCTTGACTCTGCATCTATCTAGCAGGCTACATACAGTGCATTCGGAAAGTATTCAGACCCCTTGACTTTTTCCACATTTTGTTATGTTACAGCCTTATTCTAAAATGGATTAAACTGTTTGTGTTCCTCATCAATCTAAACACAATATCCCATTATGACATCACAATACCCCATAATGGCAAGGCAAAAACAGGTTTTGGGGAATTTGTTTGCAAATTTATAAAATTAAAATTAAATGGAAATACCACATTTACATAACTATTCAGACCCTTTACTCAGTACTTTGTTGAAGCACCTTTGGCAGCGATTACAGCCTCGAGTCTTCTCGGGTATGACGCTACGAGCTTGGCACATCCTTTCAAGCTTTGTCAGGTGTAGCGTCGCTCCACAGCTATTTCCAGGTCTCTCCAGAGGTGTTTGATCGGGTTCAAGTCCGGGCTCTGGCTGGGCCACTCAGACATTCAGAGACTTGTCCCGAAGCCACTCGTTGTCCTGTTGGAAGGTGAACCTTCGCCCCAGTCTGAGGTCCTGAGCGCTTTGGAGCAGGTTTTCATCAATGATCTTTCTGTACTTCCCTTAATCCTGACTAGTCTCCCAGTCCCTGCCGCTGAAAAACATCCTCAAAGCATGATGCTGCCACCACCATGCCTCACCGAAGGGATGGTGCCAGGTTTCCTCCAGGCATGACGCTTGGCATTCAGGCCAAAGAGTTCAATCTTGGTTTCATCAGACCAGAGAATCTTGTTTCTCGTGGTCTCAGAGTCTTTCAGCAAATGCACTGTACACCTGTTCAAATCAAAGATCCCTCACACCATCTTAGATTTAACCCTATGAAAGACAACTGCACTTCCAAAATAGTCAGAATTAATCGATTAATTAGTTAAATCAAGAAATCTGTAAATAATTTAGACGTTTTTGCAGAGAAGATCTTAGTTGCGCAATTTTACATGAATGTCTTTAATGCAGTATTTCAACAACAACAAGGTGCATGAAAAACGAGTATATCGAGTCAGGACAGTCTCTGTACATGCAGTCTATCGAGTCAGGACAGTCTCTGTGCATGCAGTCTATCTAGTCAGGACAGTCTCTGTGCATGCAGTCTATCTAGTCAAGACAGTCTCTGTACATGCAGTCTATCTAGTCAGGACAGTCTCTGTACATGCAGTCTGTCGAGTCAGGACAGTCTCTGTACATGCAGTCTATCGAGTCAGGACAGTCTCTGTACATGCAGTCTATCGAGTCAGGACAGTCTCTGTACATGCAGTCTATCGAGTCAGGACAGTCTCTGTGCAGTCTATCGAGTCAGGACAGTCTCTGTGCAGTCTATCTAGTCAGGACAGTCTCTGTACATGCAGTCTATCTAGTCAGGACAGTCTCTGTGCAGTCTATCGAGTCAGGACTGTCTCAGTACATGCAGTCTATCTAGTCAGGACAGTCTCTGTACATGCAGTCTATCTAGTCAGGACAGTCTCTGTGCATGCAGTCTATCTAGTCAAGACAGTCTCTGTACATGCAGTCTATCTAGTCAGGACAGTCTCTGTACATGCAGTCTGTCGAGTCAGGACAGTCTCTGTACATGCAGTCTATCTAGTCAGGACAGTCTCTGTACATGCAGTCTATCTAGTCAGGACAGTCTCTGTGCATGCAGTCTATCTAGTCAGGACAGTCTCTGTGCATGCAGTCTATCGAGTCAGGACAGTCTCTGTACATGCAGTCTATCTAGTCAGGACAGTCTCTGTGCATGCAGTCTGTCGAGCCAGGACAGTCTCTGTACATGCAGTCTATCGAGTCAGGACAGTCTCTGTACATGCAGTCTATCTAGTCAGGACAGTCTCTGTGCAGTCTATCGAGTCAGGACAGTCTCAGTACATGCAGTCTATCTAGTCAGGACAGTCTCTGTACATGTAGTCTATCTAGTCAGGACAGTCTCTGTGCATGCAGTCTATCTAGTCAGGACAGTCTCTGTGCATGCAGTATATCGAGCCAGGACAGTCTCTGTGCATGCAGTCTATCGAGTCAGGACAGTCTCTGTACATGCAGTCTATCGAGTCAGGACAGTCTCTGTGCATGCAGTCCATCGAGCCAGGACAGTCTCTGTACATGCAGTCTATCGAGTCAGGACAGTCTCTGTACATGCAGTCTATCGAGTCAGGACAGTCTCTGTGCAGTCTATCGAGTCAGGACAGTCTCAGTACATGCAGTCTATCTAGTCAGGACAGTCTCTGTACATGTAGTCTATCTAGTCAGGACAGTCTCTGTGCATGCAGTCTATCTAGTCAGGACAGTCTCTGTGCATGCAGTATATCGAGCCAGGACAGTCTCTGTGCATGCAGTCTATCGAGTCAGGACAGTCTCTGTACATGCAGTCTATCGAGTCAGGACAGTCTCTGTGCATGCAGTCCATCGAGCCAGGACAGTCTCTGTACATGCAGTCTATCGAGTCAGGACAGTCTCTGTACATGCAGTCTATCGAGTCAGGACAGTCTCAGTGCAGTCTATCGAGTCAGGACAGTCTCAGTACATGCAGTCTATCTAGTCAGGACAGTCTCTGTGCATGCAGTCTATCTAGTCAGGACAGTCTCTGTGCATGCAGTCTATCGAGCCAGGACAGTCTCTGTGCATGCAGTCTATCGAGCCAGGACAGTCTCTGTGCATGCAGTCTATCGAGTCAGGACAGTCTCTGTACATGCAGTCTATCGAGTCAGGACAGTCTCTGTGCATGCAGTCCATCGAGCCAGGACAGTCTCTGTACATGCAGTCTATCGAGTCAGGACAGTCTCTGTACATGCAGTCTATCTAGTCAGGACAGTCTCTGTGCATGCAGTCTATCGAGTCAGGACAGTCTCTGTACATGTAGTCTATCTAGTCAGGACAGTCTCTGTACATGCAGTCTATCGAGTCAGGACAGTCTCTGTACATGCAGTCTATCGAGTCAGGACAGTCTCTGTACATGTAGTCTATCTAGTCAGGACAGTCTCTGTGCATGCAGTCTATCGAGTCAGGACAGTCTCTGTGCATGCAGTCTATCGAGTCAGGACAGTCTCTGTACATGCAGTCTATCTAGTCAGGAAAGTCATAAACACATTCTATCGAGTCAGGAACGTCATAAACACATTCTCAGTCAAAAATATCAGACAACGGGAGCACTGTGTGTGTTCTTGAATTGCATGAACTTTAAGTCCATGTGACCATGTGTACCCTAGTGACCATGTGTACCCTAGTGACCATGTGTACCCTAGTGACCATGTGTACCCTAGTGGACATGTGTACCCTAGTGGACATGTGTACCCTAGTGGACATGTGTACCCTAGTGGACATGTGTACCCCAGTGACCATGTGTACCCTAGTGACCATGTGTACCCTAGTGACCATGTGTACCCTAGTGGACATGTGTACCCTAGTGACCATGTGTACCCTAGTGGACATGTGTACCCTAGTAGACATGTGTACCCTAGTGACCATGTGTACCCTAGTGACCATGTGTACCCTAGTGGACATGTGTACCCTAGTGACCATGTGTACCCTAGTGGACATGTGTACCCTAGTGACCATGTGTACCCTAGTGACCATGTGTACCCCAGTGGACATGTGTACCCTAGTGGCCATGTGTACCCTAGTGACCATGTGTACCCCAGTGGCCATGTGTACCCTAGTGACCATGTGTACCCCAGTAGACATGTGGACATGTGTACCCCAGTGGCCATGTGTACCCTAGTGGACATGTGTAATGGCCCAACATTGTCCTCAACAAAATCCTATTTATTGTAGGCTTCATTTCACAAAAATAAAGTTCAGGTTTGTCACACAGTTCGTTGATGAACAGCAGTGGGAAAATAACCCAATCAGACTGGAGGTAAAGATACCTGAACAGAAAATGGCTCAACTAAAAGTGAAAGTCACCCAGTAAAACTACTAGAGTAAAAGTCTAAAAGTATTTGATTTTAAAGTTAAAAGTATAAATCATTACAAATTCCTTATTCTAGGAAAACCAGACAGCACCATTTTCTTGTTTTTTTAAATTCACAGATTTGTCTGAGGGTTGGAGCCCCTGACTCAGTTACAAATGAAGCGTTTATGTTTAGTAAGTCCGCCAGATCAGAGGTAGTAGGGATGTTCTCTTGATAAGTGTGTGAATTGGACCATTTTCCTGTCCTGTTAAGCATTCAAAATGTAATGAGTACTCTTGGGTGTCAGGGAAAATGCACAGAGTAAAAATGTACATTATTTTCTTTAGGAATGTAGTCAAATAAAAGTTTTTTTTTAAAGTAAAGTACAGATACCCCCAAAAAACGACTTAAGTAAAAGTACTTTACACCACTGTTGATGAGTGACAGAAATTATGTATAGACAGGCTCCAATTAATATGGATAGTAAAACGTTTTTAAAAAGATAGAAATGATTAAATATAATGGTATAAATAATGGTAAAAGAATGGTACATACACCTGTTCCAATAAATGTTAACTCACGTCATCTTAGATGTAACCCTTTAAATACAATTCTAGGAACATAGTAAAGGGATATTCCACATGAATAATATTTTTCACAACATTTTTATACACAACAAATAAACCAAACTATCTTCAATAGATTTTCTTTCACAAATGGCTCTAATTGTACTATATCCCTTCCCACACTGGGACCACTGATAACTTCTCTCAGCTGTTGATTCTTTCATGCCCTTTCAATTGTTGAAAACATGTACATTTCATCCCACAGTGGGAGCAGTGGAAGGCTTCTCCTTTGTGTGTGTTTTTTGATGCACTTTCATGTTCCATAAACTCTTAAAACTCTTTTCACAATAAGAACAGTGGAAAGGCTTCTCCACAGCGTGTGTTAGCTCATGTCTTTTCAGGTGCCCTGATAAGAAAAATCTCTTGCCACACTGGGAACAGTGGAAAGGTTTCTCTTCAGCATGTGTTAACTCATGGTGTTTCAGGGCATTTGATGAAAAAAATGTTTTTTCACACTGGGAGCAGTGATAAGGCTTATATACAGAGTGTGTTAGCTCATGATTTTTCAGGTTTCCTGAACGGGTGAATCTCTTCCCACACTGGGAGCAGTGGTAAGGCTTCTCTCCAGTGTGCGTTCTCTTATGTCCTTTTAGATCCCCTAACTGGGAAAATCTCTTCCCACACTGGGAGCAGTGGAAAGGCTTCTCCCCTGTATGTGTTTTCTCGTGTATTTTCAGGCTTGTTAACCAGCTGAAACTCTTTCCACACTGAGAGCAGTGGTGAGGCTTTTCTCCAGAGTGTATTCTCTCATGTCGTTTCAGGCTCCCTAACAAGGTAAAACTCTTTCCGCACTGGGAGCAGTGATGAGGCTTATCTTCTGTGTGTGTCCTTTCATGTCTTTTCAGGCCCCTTAAGTGGGTAAAACTGTTTCCACACAGGGAGCAGTGGAAAGGCTTCTCTCCTGTGTGTATTCTATTATGCAATTTCAGGCTCCATAAGTGGCCAAAACTTTTTTCACACTGGGAGCATTGGTAAGGCTTCTCCCCTATGTGCATTTTCTTGTGGTCTCTAAAGTGCCCTAACCACCAAAAACTCTTTCCACAGTGGCAGTAGTGGTTTTGTCTTGCTGGTTTGGATGTCTCTGGGTCTGGTTCCTCTGGAGGACTCTTCCCACTGTCAGAGTGAGAGTCTGGTCTCTCTCCTGTCAAAGACAAACAAAAACAGTATTGGTTAAACAGAGATCTGAATGAAAAAACTATTTATTTTACCAGGTAAATTGACTGAGAAGATATTCTCATTTACAGAAACAACCTGGTGAATAGTTAAAGGAGGAGGAGAGGGGATGAATGGACACTTTGCCAGGACACCAGCATTAAAATATCAACTCTTGCGATAAGTGCAATGGGACTGTCTTCCTAGGAGGTTTAATCCAGACTAGATCCCTCAATAAAAAGCCAGTATCTAGTTAAACAGAGCTGAATTAAAACTCCACATGATAAAACTGTTTTCCAACCAGGTTTAATCTAGACTAGTTCCCCTCAATAAAATAGTGTCATCAAAGTGACTGTAGTGCTTTGTAGACTTAAGGCTTTTATTTGCTTAAATCACTGAACACAACAGACTCCTATTTGAGACAGGCTTCTATTTGAGCCTGGTCTCCATTTCCTTAATGCACCTTTTGATTTAAGCAAATAGAAGCTTGGGCTGTTTATCTATGCTCATGTGGAGTTTTTAATTCAGCTCTGTTTAACTAGATACTGTTCATTGTTTAATTTCAGCTTTTTAATGCATTTTTTCATTTGATTTGTTTTGTCTTAGTATACTCTGACAGTGCATTTCTTCATTTGATTTGTTTTGTCTTAGTATACCCTCACAGTGCATTTCTTCATTTGATTTGTTTTGTCTTAGTATACTCTGACAGTGCATTTCTTCATTTGATTTGTTTTGTCTTAGTATACTCTGACAGTGCATTTCTTCATTTGATTTGTTTTGTCTTAGTATACTCTGACAGTGCATTTTCGGCAGTTCTTACTTTCCCCACAAGAGGGCGATCAACCGATTTCTCCCGATGTTGAATGGTTTTGTGGTTGCCAGTTAGCTAGCAGTTCGCAGCTGTTAGCAGTCAATGGCTAGTCGTTTCTTACTGCCGATAAAAACGGTGGTCACTAGTTACCACAGCCACAAAATCAGAAGGTCGGCCTACTCAACCAATCAGATGAGGAATGTGATGGCGCGTATTCTGGTTCGTGAGAAACGCCTCATTTTCCCAAATGGTATACCTCGAGTTCAAGTTTGAGGACCAAATAACTAAATACATTCAGGAACAAGAATTGGCAACGTCACTCAAACTCACAACATTGAGGAAGGACAAACATTTTCGGCAAACGGGTAAAGTTGTCAACTCTCTTTTAGATGCCTAGTAGCTAACCGTTGCTACTCTCATCTAAAATGAGCTAGCTGGCATAAGGGATTCCATTCCCAGAACAGAGGAGTTCATCTATTTGATAGGGAAACGTTGTTAATTTCCCTACAAGCATTTACACCTTACACTTTTACTTGAATAATGTCGAATTACTAACTAACAATGGAATGTTCCTCAACAAAATGGAAGAAGATGGGACTTTAAACAGGTGTCCCAACTCTGTGGTCTCTAAAGATCCCATGGCACTGATGAAGCCGGTCAGCATACACACTCCCTCATCTGATTGGTCGAGGAGGCGGGCATTCTGACTCTGTGGTCCCTAAAGATCCCATGGCACTGATGAAGCTGGTCATCTGATTGGTCGAGGAGGCGGGCCTTCTGACTCTGTGGTCACTAAAGATCCCATGGCACTGATAAATCCGGTCATCTGATTGGTCGAGGCGGGGGGGGGGGGTTATATTTGTCCTGTTTTCACTGCATGTGTATATCAAACTGTATTCCTATCAGTACAATGCCTTCAGAAAGTATTCATACCCCTCGACTTAATCCACATTACAGCCTGAAATCAAAACGGATTAAATAGATCGTTTTATTCAGACCCATTTCCCATTGACATAAATATACACATCAATACATGTCAGAATCCCCAGGCAGCGATTTCAGCGGTGAGTCTTTCTGCATACGTCAAAGAGTTCAGCACACCTGGATTGTACAATATTTGAAAAATATATATATTTTTTTAATTCTTCAAGCTCTGTCAAGTTGGTTGTTCATTCCTAGACAGCCATTTTCAAGTCTGACCATAGATTTGAGACGATTTAAAATCAAACTGTAACTAGGCCACTCAGGAACATTCAATGTCGCCTTGGTAAGCAACACCAGCGTAGATTTGGCTTTGTGCTTTAGCTTATTGTCCTGCTGAAAGGTGAATTAATCTTCCAGTGTCTGGTGGAAAGCAGACTGAACCAGGTTTTCCTCTAGGATTTTGCCTGTGCTTAGCTCCATTCTATAAATTTTTTTATCCTGAAAAACTCCCCTGTCCTTAATGACTGCAAGCATACCCATAACATGATGCGGCCACCACTATGCTTGAAAATATGGAGAGTGGTGCTAAGTAATGTGTGGATTTGCCCCAAACGTAACACTTTGTATTCAGGACAAAAAGGGACTTGCTTTGCCACATTTTTTAGCAGTAATTCTTTAGTGCCTTGTTGCAAACAGGATGGATTTTTTAGGAATATATATATTCTGTACAGACTTCCTTCTTTTCACTCTGTCAATTGGGATAGTATTGTGGAGTAACTACAATGTTGTTGATCCATCCTCAGTTTTCTATCACAGCCATTAAATTCTGTTTTAAAGTCACCATTGGCCTCATTGTGACATCACTGGGCAGTTTCCTTCATCTCCTGCTACTGAGTTAGGAAGGACGCCTGTATCATTGGAGTGACTGGCTGTATTGATACACCATCCAAAGTGTAATTAATAACGTCACCATGCTCAAAGGGATCTTCAACGTGTTTACTTTTACCCATATGCCAATAGGTTCCCTTATTTATGAGGCACTGGAAAACCTCCCCTGGTCTCTGTGCTTGAAATTCACTGCTCGACGGAGGGACCTTACAGATAATTGTATGTGTGGGGTACAGAGATGAGGTAGTCATTCAAAACTCATGTTAAACACTCTTACTGCACACAGAGTGAGTCTGTGCAACTTATGTGAATGGTTAAGCACATCTTTACTCCTGAACTTATTTAGTCTTGCCATAACAAAAGGGTTGAATATTTATTGACTGAAGACAGCTCAGCTTTTCATTCATTTGTTAACATGTTGAAAAACATAATTCCACTTTGACATTATGGGTTATTGTTGGTAGGCCAGTGACCCCCCAAAAAATGATACATTTCATCCATTTTAAATTCAGGCTGTGACACATCAAAATGTGGAAAAAGTCATGGGATGTGAATACTCTCCGAAGGCACTGTAATACTGTGTATGAAAGTACCATGTATGAATAATGTATGTCACAAAATCTGTAACAAAACAAAATACTTCCTGTCCTCTGAAGAGGGGGGTGGAGCCAATCAAATATATGTAAATAAAGAGTATGTAAGTTGAGTTAATTAAGGTGGTGAGTTCCCCTTTACACTGTAAAGAGGTCTGGGGTCTAGAAAAGTGCCATGTAAGTACAATCAATTATTATTAAATATTTTGTCATCTTCCATAGCTTGAAGACCATGCCTTTGTACAGAGACAGAAACTGGTACAAAATAGCAAAAAAATAAATAAATTGAACTGCAAGGCCATGTTAAGTTAAATGAGTATATAACAGGGCTGAGGTTCATCTTAAATCAGCCCCCCAAAAATCGGACAATTTCAACAACAAAAATTCAGTGAACATTGCGGTTTAGCTGTTTATATAATAAAAAATAAAAATCAAGTTGTGTCAATTTGTTAGTCTACGGGCTATTTTCAAAACAACGCAGTAACTATGAGTAAAGGGCCAACGTCACGATCAGCTTGTAAACTGAGTTTGAATAAGACATCCGATTAACACGTAGCGTTTAAAAAACGGCTACCATCATGTTTCCAGAGTTATTCATTCATTATTTCAATGTAACAAATCAAACATTTAAACCTCGTAAACAAATCATGGTAATTAATGGTGACCTCATTAACAATTCATTTAGACCCAGCGTTAGATTTGCTGAAATCTGTGCAGTTGCCCGGCTATTAATAAAAAGGGACAGATGGCTATTTGAGACTGTGTTTAATTGAAGTTTTATGGGTAGCCAAGTCAGTATAGGATACATATTAAGTATACATCTTTGTTATTTGGTAGGCTACTAGATTAAACAATTGGTTGTTCCATATGAATTCAATCCCTTCCTGACTGCACCCGCTTCGATTTGAACTAAACCTTCCACACATGTTTGACCATGGTAGAATTATTCAGAAACCTTCCACACATGTTTGACCATGGTAGAATTATTCAGAAACCTTCCACACATGTTTGTCCATGGTAGAATTATTCAGAAACCTTCCACACATGTTTGACCATGGTAGTAGTGTTCAGAAACCTTCCACACATGTTTGCCCATGGTAGTAGTGTTCAGAAACCTTCCACACATGTTTGACCATGGTAGTAGTGTTCAGAAACCTTCCACACATGTTTGCCCATGGTAGTAGTGTTCAGAAACCTTCCACACATGTTTGTCCATGGTAGAAGTATTCAGAAACCTTCCACACATGTTTGTCCATGGTAGTAGTATTCAGAAACCTCCCACACATGTTTGCCCATGGTAGAATTATTCAGAAACCTTCCACACATGTTTTCCCATGGTAGTAGTGTTCAGAAACCTTCCACACGTGTTTGTCCATGGTAGAAGTATTCAGAAACCTTCCACACATGTTTGTCCATGGTAGAATTATTCAGAAACCTTCCACACATGTTTGTCCATGGTAGAAGTATTCAGAAACCTTCCACACGTGTTTTCCCATGGTAGTAGTGTTCAGAAACCTTCCACACGTGTTTGTCCATGGTAGAAGTATTCAGAAACCTTCCACACATGTTTGTCCATGGTAGTAGTATTACGAAACCTTCCACACATGTTTGTCCATGGTAGAAGTATTCAGAAACCTTCCACACATGTTTGTCCATGGTAGAAGTATTCAGAAACCTTCCACACATGTTTGTCCATGGTAGTAGTGTTCAGAAACCTTCCACACATGTTTGTCCATGGTAGTAGTATTCAGAAACCTTCCACACATGTTTGTCCATGGTAGAAGTATTCAGAAACCTTCCACACATGTTTGTCCATGGTAGTAGTATTCAGAAACCTTCCACACATGTTGGTCCATGGTAGTAGTATTCAGAAACCTCCCACACATGTTTGTCCATGGTAGTAGTGTTCAGAAACCTTCCACACATGTTTGTCCATGGTAATAGTGTTCAGAAACCTTCCACACATGTTTGTCCATGGTAGAAGTATTCAGAAACCTTCCACACATGTTTGTCCATGGTAGAATTATTCAGAAACCTTCCACAAGCAGGTTTGTTGATGGTAGAAGTATTCAGAAGCCTTCCACACGTGTTTTCCCATGGTAGTAGTGTTCAGAAACCTTCCACACGTGTTTGTAATGGTAGAAGTATTCAGAAACCTTCCACACATGTTTGTCCATGGTAGTAGTATTACGAAACCTTCCACACATGTTTGTCCATGGTAGAAGTATTCAGAAACCTTCCACACATGTTTGTCCATGGTAGAAGTATTCAGAAACCTTCCACACATGTTTGTCCATGGTAGTAGTGTTCAGAAACCTTCCACACATGTTTGTCCATGGTAGTAGTATTCAGAAACCTTCCACACATGTTTGTCCATGGTAGAAGTATTCAGAAACCTTCCACACATGTTTGTCCATGGTAGTAGTGTTCAGAAACCTTCCACACATGTTGGTCCATGGTAGTAGTATTCAGAAACCTTCCACACATGTTGGTCCATGGTAGTAGTATTCAGAAACCTCCCACACATGTTTGTCCATGGTAGTAGTGTTCAGAAACCTTCCACACATGTTTGTCCATGGTAGAAGTATTCAGAAACCTTCCACACATGTTTGTCCATGGTAGAAGTATTCAGAAACCTTCCACACATGTTTGCCCATGGTAGAAGTATTCAGAAACCTTCCAAACATGTTTGCCCATGGTAGAAGTATTCAGAAACCTTCCACACATGTTTGTCCATGGTAGTAGTGTTCAGAAACCTTCCACACATGTTTGTCCATGGTAGTAGTATTACGAAACCTTCCAAACCTTCCACACATGTTTGTCCATGGTAGTAGTATTCAGAAACCTTCCACACATGTTGGTCCATGGTAGTAGTATTCAGAAACCTCCCACACATGTTTGTCCATGGTAGTAGTGTTCAGAAACCTTCCACACATGTTTGTCCATGGTAGTAGTGTTCAGAAACCTTCCACACATGTTTGTCCATGGTAGAAGTATTCAGAAACCTTCCACACATGTTTGTCCATGGTAGAATTATTCAGAAACCTTCCACACATGTTTGTCCATGGTAGAAGTATTCAGAAACCTTCCACACGTGTTTTCCCATGGTAGTAGTGTTCAGAAACCTTCCACACGTGTTTGTCCATGGTAGAAGTATTCAGAAACCTTCCACACATGTTTGTCCATGGTAGTAGTATTACGAAACCTTCCACACATGTTTGTCCATGGTAGAAGTATTCAGAAACCTTCCACACATGTTTGTCCATGGTAGAAGTATTCAGAAACCTTCCACACATGTTTGTCCATGGTAGTAGTGTTCAGAAACCTTCCACACATGTTTGTCCATGGTAGTAGTATTCAGAAACCTTCCACACATGTTTGTCCATGGTAGAAGTATTCAGAAACCTTCCACACATGTTTGTCCATGGTAGTAGTGTTCAGAAACCTTCCACACATGTTGGTCCATGGTAGTAGTATTCAGAAACCTTCCACACATGTTGGTCCATGGTAGTAGTATTCAGAAACCTCCCACACATGTTTGTCCATGGTAGTAGTGTTCAGAAACCTTCCACACATGTTTGTCCATGGTAGAAGTATTCAGAAACCTTCCACACATGTTTGTCCATGGTAGAAGTATTCAGAAACCTTCCACACATGTTTGCCCATGGTAGAAGTATTCAGAAACCTTCCAAACATGTTTGCCCATGGTAGAAGTATTCAGAAACCTTCCACACATGTTTGTCCATGGTAGTAGTGTTCAGAAACCTTCCACACATGTTTGTCCATGGTAGTAGTATTACGAAACCTTCCACACATGTTTGTCCATGGTAGTAGTATTCAGAAACCTTCCACACATGTTTGTCCATGGTAGAAGTGTTCAGAAACCTTCCACACATGTTTGCCCATGGTAGAATTATTCAGAAACCTTCCACACATGTTTGTCCATGGTAGAAGTATTCAGAAACCTTCCACACATGTTTGTCCATGGTAGTAGTGTTCAGAAAGTGACTTTTTGGACCTGAATGCCAAAACATCCTCAGGAGATAGAGGTACTCAAAGTTGACCCATTTTGCATACCCGACCCCACCTTATTGTGAGACATCCATGTCTTCATTACAGATACAAGGTTGAGTTTGACATCATGTGCAAACATGTAGGGTTTCGTTCAAATCAAAAGGGGGTGCAGTCAGAAAGTGATTGACATCATATGGAACGACCCAATTCCTACAGAACAGAACAAGTGTAGAACTCAGTAGAATTCCCCTCTTATAAACCACACTGTGGTTCAACAACTGCAGGGAATTTGTGCCGTTTTTAAGATACTCACTGGTGTTAATCAGATCTTCAGTCACCTCCTCCTCTTTCACTCCCAAAACGTCTTCCTCTTCTGAGATATCCTGCTCTTCCTCTCCAAAAGGTTCATCTTCCTCTTTCACTGTAATATCCTCCTCTTCTTCTTTCAATGTGATAGCCTCATCTTCCTCCTTTTCCATTCTGAAAGCTTCTTCCTCCTCTTCTTTCACTGTGGCAGCCTCCTTCTCCTCTCCAAATACGGCATCCTCTTCTTCATCCTCCTCCTTCACTGTAATAACTTCCTCTTCCTCGACACTGTTCACCATCATACCCTCTTTCTCCGTCCAGCAGACCTCCTCTTCTTTAACAAGGGGGGAGTAACTTAGTGAGCTCATTGTTGGGAATGTTAACTAGCTAGGTCAATATACCAACGAAGATACCTATAGTAGCTAGCTGGTTTGACGAAAGAGCACAGCACTATGGGGACACAAACGGTTCTTCACTCACCGAAGTAAAATGAATCCTTTAACTTAATATATAAATTGTTACAAGCCGTTTGTTCATTTCTGGAAAGCGTGTTGGTGAAAAGTTAACTAGCTAGCTTCAGCCACTGGTGCTATCGAAACGGACGTAGCCATCTATCTATAACGTTAGCATCAGACAATCAACGTCGTATCTAACTGGATGTGAAATAAAACCGATTAGCGGTACTAAGGCGTAAATATACGTGTATTTAAAACACATTGCCTAACATCCACAGGACGTGTCTGGATACTTTAAACTTTTTTTTTTAGCAAGCTGCTACTGATGAGCCGCTTCTTCTTTATGATTTGGTTGGCGGATCACATTCAACTTTTGGCTGCATACACCGCCGCCTACTGTACTGGAGTGGGAGGCCAGTCACAGCCGACCTACATTTACTTCCGGTAATACGGGAACAAGGAAAATTACCATGGCAACTATTAACCCTCTTTAAAACGCCACCACCCCATTCCACTATTTAACCCTATCTAATCCTGCTCCAGACCAGAACACTACCCCCTCATTCCACTATTTAACCCTGTCTAATCCTACTCCAGACCACTACCACCCCATTCCACTATTTAACCCTGTCGGATCCTACTCCAGACCACTACCCCCCCATTCCACTATTTAACCCTGTCTAATCCTACTCCAGAACACTAACACCCCATTCCACTATTTAACCCTGTCTAATCCTACTTCAGAACACTACCACCCCATTCCACTATTTAACCCTGTCTAATCCTACTCCAGACCACTACCACCCCATTCCACTATTTAACCCTGTCTAATCCTACTCCAGACCAGAACACTACCACCCCATTCCACTATTTAACCCTGTCTAATCCTACTCCAGACCACTACCACCCCATTCCACTATTTAACCCTGTCTAATCCTACTCCAGACCACTACCACCCCATTCCACTATTTAACCCTGTCTAATCCTATTCCAGACCACTACCACCCCATTCCACTATTTAACCCTGTCTAATCCTATTCCAGACCACTACCACCCCATTCCACTATTTAACCCTGTCTAATCCTAGTCCAGACCACTACCACCCCATTCCACTATTTAACCCTGTCTAATCCTAGTCCAGACCAGACCACTACCACCCCATTCCACTATTTAACCCTGTCTAATCCTATTCCAGACCAC
Organism: Salvelinus alpinus; assembly: GCF_045679555.1. Lineage (NCBI taxonomy): Eukaryota > Metazoa > Chordata > Actinopteri > Salmoniformes > Salmonidae > Salvelinus > Salvelinus alpinus. The sequence continues at coordinate 104,471,905 of NC_092087.1, forward strand.
TACCACCCCATTCCACTATTTAACCCTGTCTAATCCTATTCCAGACCACTACCACCCCATTCCACTATTTAACCCTGTCTAGTCCTAGTCCGGACCACTACCACCCCATTCCACTATTTAACCCTGTCTAATCCTATTCCAGACCACTACCACCCCATTCCACTATTTAACCCTGTCTAATCCTAGTCCAGACCACTACCACCCCATTCCACTATTTAACCCTGTCTAATCCTACTCCAGACCAGAACACTACCACCCCATTCCACTATTTAACCCTGTCTAATCCTACTCCAGACCAGTACCACCCCATTCCACTATTTAACCCTGTCTAATCCTACTCCAGACCACTACCACCCCATTCCACTATTTAACCCTGTCTAATCCTATTCCAGACCACTACCACCCCATTCCACTATTTAACCCTGTCTAATCCTATTCCAGACCACTACCACCCCATTCCACTATTTAACCCTGTCTAATCCTAGTCCAGACCACTACCACCCCATTCCACTATTTAACCCTGTCTAATCCTAGTCCAGACCAGTGGTCTGAGAGGACCGAACACTACCACTCAACACCCACTGCAACTGTTACGCAGTAAATCCTCGCAATCCAAAGTACTTCTCAGCCGCTTCCACCACAACTTCTATGTTCTGTGACTTCCAATCCATTTCTGCAGTACAATTGACAACCGTGGCTATAACCGCTAAACCCCCCCACCTTACTGAAGCAGATATTCTTCCCATCATTCTGTGCTCTACTCACAGGAAATCCACTCAGGATCCCTCACCCTGCTGTACCCACCTTCCTCTTCCTCCTTCTTCACTGCTTTGGCATACGACACTCTGCGATACTCTAACGCTGGCAACCTCACCCTGCCTTTCTCTCACCAGACTCCTCCGATCTCCAGCCTCATGGGCACCCCCCAAACTAACACATACAACTTGTATCCACTGATAGTAAACATTCCTTTCGTCTCATGCCCTCCTGCAGCACACTTCTCACATCTAGGAATCTCCCTCCTCCATTTTGGAGGACATATATTTCCATTGTTGGATCGGTCACTCGAATATCTTGTCAATGTAATAGACACTCTTTGGTATTGTCCAATGGTTTTGTCACACAGCAACATCCCCGACCGACACACACACACACACACACACATAATAAATTGGTTTAACCTATTTAAAAATAAACAAATATGCAGTCCAAACACGTCAAAAAATGTATTCAATTTTAACTAACAATTCCATTCATTTTAAAGAGTGTTGGCGAGGCAGACATGGTGTTTACCCAATAAACACATTCATTTTAAAGAGGCAGACATGGTGTTTACCTAATAAACACATTCATTTTAAAGAGGCAGACATGGTGTTTACCCAATAAACACATTCATTTTAAAGAGTGAGGCAGACATGCAGTGATACATTACTAAACATTTGGTCCAGTGTATCTGCAACATGTACAAGGCTCCCGAGCGGCGCAGCGGTCTAAGGCACTGCATCTCGGTGCTAGAGGCGTCACTACAGTCCCTGGTTCGAATCCAGGCTGTATCACATCCGGCTGTGATAGGGAGTCCCATAGGGCGGCGCACAATTGGCCCAGCGTCGTCCGGGTTTGGCCGGGGTAGGCAGTCATTGTAAATAAGAAATTGTTCTTAACTGACTTGCCTCGTTAAATAAAAAATATGACCTTCCTTCAGTAATAAATAATAATGATATACAATTGAACTCTCTGTGTGAAAGTGGGACAGAACACACACAAATGACTAAGCAATTTATTTCCCCAAAAAAACTTTATTGAAAAACAGTTTTTACAGCACAATTCCCTTTAGAAAAAACCAGCTTAAATGGTTCTTCTCTCCTGATCGTGGAGAGCTAGAGGGTTGTGTTAGCTCCCCAAGTTAATGCCTAGGCTTTAGCTCAGTGGGCTAACAGCACAGCCTTGCGGCAGGCTTGCATGTATACAGGGTTCGAATCCACGGCTCTCAGGCACATGTGTAAGGCATCAAGTGATGGAGCAGACTCTCTGGTTTAGGACACCCAAACAGTCTGTCAGTGATGGAGCAGACTCTCTGGTTTAGGACACCCAAACAGTCTGTCAGTGATGGAGCAGACTCTCTGGTTTAGGACACCCAAACAGTCTGTCAGTGATGGAGCAGACTCTCTGGTTTAGGACACCCAAACAGTCTGTCAGTGATGGAGCAGACTCTCTGGTTTAGGATACCCAAACAGTCTGTCAGTGATGGAGCAGACTCTCTGGTTTAGGATACCCAAACAGCCTGTCAGTGATGGAGCAGACTCTCTGGTTTAGGACACCCAAACAGCCTGTCAGTGATGGAGCAGACTCTCTGGTTTAGGATACCTAAACAGCCTGTCAGTGATGGAGCAGACTCTCTGGTTTAGGATACCCAAACAGCTTGTCAGTGATGGAGCAGACTCTCTGGTTTAGGATACCCAAACAGCTTGTCAGTGATGGAGCAGACTCTCTGGTTTAGGATACCCAAACAGCTCAAAGTCTGGCTCATACAAACTGTACAGCTTCCTCCTCAACTCGGCCGGAACCTCAGCGAACCAATCCCGTTCCCAGCTGGCCGCCGTGCGGTTCCGGTTGCTAGGCGGGAACTTTATCTGGTCTTCCAGGCCCAGGTTCCGGAGCAGCTGATCCGAGTCGTCCTCCAGGTTTTCCAGCGTGCCGATGAAATCATAGTGGATCTGACAGGGGTGACAGAGCCGGTACACCTGGGGAGGAGGAGGAGAAGTTAACTTGAGTACAGTTGGGTTGAGAGAACACACACACACACACACACACACACACACACACACACACACACACACACACACACACACACACACACACACACACACACACCTGGCGCCAGTGTTCGTTGAATGGCTGCTCCTGCTCCGTCTGGGGGTCGAGGAGATACCGGACGAACTCAGAGAACGACGGCTGGATCCCCGCTTTGAACGCCTCCGCCGCTGACTCCGGAACCCTGGAGGTCCCGTTTCCATAACGACGGAGCATGACGGAGCCAAACTGGCGGTAGAAGTCTTCGTTGGGCTGTTGGAACTTGTTCCGGAAGGCGGAGATGAGTCGGACGAAGGGGTCGCGGACAAACAGGAACTTGGTGTAACTCTGGAGTTTCACCCTCATCAGGTGACGGGAGAGACGGCCATACCTACGCCAGAACTATAGGAGGAGGAGGAGGAGGAGAGGAGGGGGAGGGAAGATGAGAGGATAGGGAGGGAGGGAGGGAGGGAGGGAGGGAGGGAGGGAGGGAGGGAGGTGATGAGGATGAATAGAGTGAAGAGAAGGGATAAAGAAGTTGGATGACGCGTCACTCTATACAGAAAGTATACACACAGTATACACACAGTATACACACAGTTTACAGACAGTATACAGACAGTATACACACAGTATACAGACAGTATACACACAGTTTACAGACAGTATACACACAGTTTACAGACAGTATACAGACAGTATACAGACAGTATACACACAGTTTACAGACAGTTTACAGACAGTATACACACAGTTTACAGACAGTATACAGACAGTATACACACAGTTTACAGACAGTTTACAGACAGTATACACACAGTTTACAGACAGTATACACACAGTATACACACAGCATACACACAATATACACACAGTATGCAGACAGTATATAGACAGTATACACACAGTATACCGACAGTATACACACAGTATACACACAGTATGCAGACAGTATACAGACAGTATACACACAGTATACAGACCTTGGAGAAGGTGAGGTGCAGGGAGGAGTTGTGTATGAGGTCAGGGGGCAGGGCCTGGGGGTCGCGGTAAGGTTGTCCATCCGGAGCCAGCAGACCCTCAGAGAGAACCACCATTACACGCTTCCAGTTGGTACATGCTACCTAGAGAGAGGAGGAGAGGAGGGAGGAGGTGGAGGAGAGGAGGTGGAGGAGAGGAGGGGGAAGAAAGGAGAGGAGGGAGGGGAGGAGGTGGAGGAGAGGAGGGGGAAGAAAGGAGAGGAGGGAGGGGAGGAGGTGGAGGAGAGGAGGTGGAGGAGAGGAGGGGGAAGACAGGAGAGGAGGGAGGAGAGGAGGTGGAGGAGGTGGAGGAGAGGAGGCGGAGAGGAGGAGGTGGGGGAGAGGAGGTAGAGGAGGTGGGGGAGAGGACGGGGAGGAGGTGGAGGAGAGGAGGGGAAGAAAGGAGAGGCGGGAGGAGGTGGAGGGAGGAGGTGGAGGAGAGGAGGGAGGTGGAGGAGAGGGGGTGGGGGAGGTGTTTGGAAGAGATTAGGGAGAAGAAAGGAGAGGAGGGAGGAGAGGAGGAGGTGAAGGAGAGGAGGTGGAGGAGAGGAGGTGGAGGAGGTGGAGGAGAGGAGGGGGAAGAAAGGAGAGGAGGGAGGAGAGGAGGTGGAGGATCAAATATTTTTTTATATCAACAGTTGTCACAAAGTGCTTTACAGATAGCCAGCCTAACACAATGCAGATGCAGAAGCACAGCGTCTAGGAAAAACCCCCTAGAAGGCAGGAACCTAGAGACCTAGAGAGGAACCAGGCTCTGAGGGGAAGACAGTCCTCTTCCCCTCCCTACCTTGGGAACGTAGCAGTAGATGATCTCATGTCTGTC